>NW_017670722.1:198632-244609 GCF_001879085.1 Nicotiana attenuata | reverse complement strand
AAAAAAAACCAGGCCTTCAAACAGTCCAAAGTACCATATGTCATAGTGTCCAAGAGAGGGTATCCTGGTGTGTCAAAGTTCCCAAGGGCCTCAAGGACCCTGGGCAATGCTCACACCAAGATCCTTTTAAAGAGAAGTAGTTTTTGTGCAGTGTGGAAGGGCCAACCCCAATGTGCGAGAGTTCAAAGGAATCTCATGGATTTCTAGGCAGTACACACACTGGAGGGGCAGAATCCTAAGTATTCTAAGAGTAGGAGTGAGAGTGCTTGACAGAGTAGGAATAACTTTAGGAAAACAATATGGAAGTAAAACAGTTCAAGAGGGAGAATAGTTTGAAAGTGAAAACATTTAGAATTGAAAATAGTTTAGAGGTGAAAACATTAGGGGTAAAAATAGTTTAGAAACATTCTAAGAAAAGGTTCAGCCAACCAAAACACACAGAACAAAGCCACCAAGTTTCAAACCCAAGATTCACATTACCCAGCTTTAATTTAGTTTATTAGTTAACCCTAGGTGGGCATACATCATGCTGAAAACAGCCAGTAACATAGAGAGGGAACAGGGGTTGGAAGCACAGAATCCTGAATCAGGAGCACATAGAAACATGGTAAAGGCAGTCATGCTAGTTAACAGGGACATAGAGCAGGCAGGGATAGATAACAATTCACTAGGACATACTGATTTAGGGTCTAAACATGAATCACTCAAGTCTAACAGTCATACTTAGTGATAGTGTAAGCATACTAACTTAATGCAAGAGACAAGAAAGCACAGGATTTAAGCACTGCAATAAACATGTTGGTTAAACGCACTGAGACATAGGCCTAGATACAGAGGTAGTCATGCTGAGTAATACAGAAAGGGCCAAGGAAAATACTAATTCAATTACACAGAGTAGCCATACTAGTTGGAGTTACAGGACATGGAAGACAAGAGTCTTAGACACAAAGTAAACAAGCTGTTTTAAGGCAATATTGGATACTCAAGCAGAAGTGACATGCTGATTAAAACAATAAACAAGAAAGAGTGAAACTTAAGCATGCTGATCAAAGCAGTAAATAGGAAAGAATATAGAATTACGTACATAAGTAATTAGACTAGTGCAGAAGAGACGTGGACATTAACAGGAATAGAGCAACAAAGAATCATATAGGTTCAACCTCATAATGACATTAGAGATAGAAACATACCAGTTAAGGGAAGCAAATAAGAGATGAAAGGTATGCAGGATTCAGTAGTCTAGCCTTGGCTTTCAGTCGGCTAGACAAGCAATGAGCACAAGTAGCGGAGAGATGAGAGCAAAGTATGTGTGAGTGTGAGTTTTTGGTGAACTATTGTTTGTGTCTTGAAGAGGCAGAGTTAGAGTGTATATATAGCACTTAGGGAGTAAAAGAAATAAGGTAAGGAAATCACAATTCAATCAATTAGAATCAATCAGCAGATTATAGAATCAATTCCAATAGAGAAATATGGAAAAGACCCCTTTAATTGGGGAGAGTCAGTTAATGGTTAGAACTTGGGTTTAAATAAGGTAAGAAATCAATACCATACCATACCATACCATATAGGGAGTCAGTCAAATCCCAAATCGTACTGATAATTAATTAAGGCAAGTATAATTAATCAAGATCACAAATACGGAAACAAGTAAAAATCCTAGCAAATACTCATTTTAACGGGACAATTATTCGAATCCCTAATAGTAATCAATCAGGTAAAAATCCCAAAGAGTACTGATTTTAACAAGAAAGATTGTTCAAATTCCTAAATAGAATCAGTCAATATGACTGGTTCACAGAAATAAACATAATAACAGGAAAAATTCGAAGAAATCAGTGTCACAAACAGAAACATTTGGGGGTTTAAGCATAGACACGAGAATCAGTCAAGATAGTGAAGAACAATTAGTCAAAACACTGAAAAGTTTTAAAAAAAACCTTTGAAGAAAAGTCTGAACCCTAATTTCAGAAAGAATAAAATAAATCGAAGCAGTTGACTAAAACAAAGATTTTCAAGGGAAACACCTGATAATACTCGAATCATTTCAGATCTACAAAGATCTGAACAGATTCGAATATAAGTAAAACTAGGGTTTTCAAAAACATTAGAGGTAAAAGAAAATCGGTCAAAAACTATGGATTCGCACTGAAAAATAAGAGGAAACCTATACTCACAAACGAAAAAGGCCACAGACAGGCCTATAGACAAATTTTGGCAAGAACCAGGTTGAATCTCCATGAGATTCTCTCAAGGATCTATGTTATCAAATAGCCCGGGGTTATAGAAGGTTGGTAGTGGTCGGAGAATGCACGGAAACTCCATAGATAGGAGCTTTTCGCCGGTGACGGTGATTAGGGTTTAGGTTGGGTTGAGAGAGAACTGGAGAGGCTAGGGAAACCAATGACGGCGGAAATGAAAGAGTGAGGGTGGGGGGGGGGTAGGGTTGGCTGTTGAATTAAAATGGCAAGTCCACGATTAAACGGGGTTATTGGCCTGGAGTTGAAATTGGGTTGGTATATTAAGGGGGTTTGGGCTAGTTTAATGGGTTAGGTCCGAAAATAATAAAAGGAATAAAAGGGCTATTTGTTAAATATCCAATTAATTGATAAAATAATTTATAAAAAATAATTAACAGATTATAAAAAATGATTTTCATGCCTAGAAATGTTTTAAAACAATTACTTAGTATATTAAAAAATATAAAAAGCTATTTTCTGGTAAAATAATGTAATAATGCATACAACGGTTATAATTGCAAAGTTTTTGCAATTATAACCCAAAAATGCAAATGTGGCTATTTGTGAAATAACTAAGACTTAGTACAAATACAAATGATAAAATTAAGCCACAAATTATTATAAAACCCTTTGTGATGCAATTAGTAATTGTTTATATAAATAAAAATACTGGGATAAATTAATTAAAACCCTAAAAAATGCAGAAATTAAGAAAAAATATTAATTGATGCTAATGCATAGTTTTGGATGTATATATGCATTTTGAAAAAATATTATAGGGAAAAATTGGGTATCAACATTGGGGGGAGTAGAAAAAAATTCCCTTATGGGGTATTCCGAAGGTGTAACCTAGGCAACGAAAAAGGGCCCCGATACTTCAACTAGATGAGCGACCAGTTGGTTCACCAAACCCCGACCCAACGTCACACATTCTCCAGGTCAGAAGGGATCTAGTGCCCAACTATCGACTCCTCCCGGAATTGCGTTATCGGAGCCGAGCCAGGAATGGCCATTAGTGGACACCCACCACTTTTCACCGGTTAGAGAGGCCCTATTTAATACATTAAGAAAAGATGTTCATAGGGGCCAGAAAGACTCGGTCATAGGAATTTAGAACACCTACGTGCTGGTAAACGAAAACCACCTCGACCGGATTAGAGTAAACAAGAATGTTGAATCAGGCCACCCTTTGCCTTGAAAGAATTCACACGCGGCCACTAGCTTTCCCAAAATAAGGGGAGATCTGTTTCTTACTGCTCACGAAAAAATCCAACCTATACTATAGTCAAGTCATTCGCCTATCTTTCTGATCTCCTTTCCTTCTATTCATCAGATTTTAAGCTTTGACCCAGTGAAAAATGAGGTTGATGGTGTTGGCTAAAAAAGGGGGAGAGAGGAGAGCCTTAGGGTACGCTCATTTCTGCATTTTTGTTTAGCTTCTCAACATTCTCAATCACTCTTTTTAGTGGGGAGGAATAGTATGTGAATGGCGGTTCTCAGACGTGAGAACCATTACTCTCTAAATAAAAATAAGCTAGAATCTTTTTATTGATAGAGCTATCACGTCTACACATAGAATCGTTTTTTGCCCTTCCATTCTACTTTTACGGTAGTCGGGTCGGAATCCGTGTGATGGTTCGAAATTCATTTCAAATATTCTTTGCATCCCTAGAGAGATAGATTGTTACCATTCTGCCTTGGTTGTCAAAAGGGGCACGAACAACCTTAAAGTACTGTTCCATGTCCCAGAGGTCTTCGAGCCTTGACATTTCGAATCCGATTGAATGGCTGTGGTTCCGGGACTCAAGTCTGGAGTTCCCAGGTGAGACATTCGATTCACGAACCGGAAAGCTATCTCCACAGCAAGCTCCTCAATTTGACCCGGTCCATCATGCTTGGACATCGCCACTGGGATCATTGAGGCCCCATGAAGACGGCTCTACGTCACTGGGAAGACGCGGTACTTATTGGCGAGCGTCTGGTGACTAACGATTCCAGATTCCCCTGCCTTTCTACCATAGTCTACACTTGTCCATCCAAATGGTCGACCTTGCCATCAAGTTGGGTCACTCGATCCTTCAGTGTTTTCGTAACAACAGCTGCTGCTGACAGCACTCCACTGCTATCGCCATGTACATGGTACAATAAGAAGAGAATTAGCAGAAATCGAAAGTTTTTACCCAAAACTCCGCTCTGATACCTCCTAAAGCAAAATAGGCGCGCACACGGGTAGAGAGTCTTCCTGAGTCGTGCGGCCCCAGGTAACGCCTAGTTTAGTGTAGCACCTGGGTTCCGCCTTATCCTTGATTTGCCGAGTTTTGCTTCTGATCTCTCTCTAACTCTGTAATTCGTTACCTTTTACTACCGATCTTCTCCCTCTACTGCTACAGGAGCTACTGGATATCGACCTAAGAGATACTAGACCAGGTGCGAGAGGAAGGGATGCTGCTATTGATGGACCAGTGCTACCTCTGGATCTAAGAATCATGGAAGATGTAATTGAAATATGCACCTGGAAATAAATCACATTGGTATAAGAGACGGAAAGGAAAAACAGGAGGAAAGAAGCAAGGGACTGAGCGACGAAGCGGGGTTTGGAACCCTTCAATTACAAAGTGGAAGATGCCTCTCACAATGGGTAGGATTACTGCATTTCGTATACTTGACTCTTCTATTTGATAATATTGATGATAGGCTATAATTGTGTATTTTAGTCGCTTATTACACTCTAATTTACTGCACTTTAATTGAGTTTGAGCTTTAATCGCAAGTGTTTTGCACTAACTGTGTGTTTTATGCCTTGTAGGAGTGATTCCGAGCTATGTAGATGTTATGGAATGAACTCAAGTGATTTGGAGCTTTGAAGTCTGAGTAAAAGTTCAAGGAATTAAGCCGGGATCATGTTGGGGGGTCAACGGAGGATAGTTAGAGCAAACGAAGACTTCAGTAGGCAGATTGCGCACTGTCTAGTAAAATAGATATAACTTTTTGCTCAGAACTCCATTTTGGCTCCACAATATATGGTTGGAAAGATAACTCAAAGGGATACAACTTTCATGTTTACGTTTTTCCAAATTCGAAACGGAACAGGGTGAAAAACGTGCGAAGAACGCGCGAAGTCGCGCATATTACAAGCCGAGGCAGAAAGGTGCGTGAAGACCGCGCGAGCTCGCGCTAGTCACCCGGGAAAAGTGTCCTTTTTCAGATTGGAGAAGGTATAATTGTTTGGGCCCGACCCTACTTGGTATATATACATGAGAGAACATTTTTAGAGCAATTTTTGGACGGGAGAGGATGCCACTTTTGGTGATAACACACACCACGCTTGGAGGAGGCTTCTAACTAGTTTTGCTTCTCTTCTCTTCCTTTAATTTTATAGTTTATTAGTTCTAGAGTTTTGGGTGCTACATGAACGTTGTAGTTTGAAGCTTGAATTGTTCTTATTATTTTATCATATTGGTTTGTTTATTCAATCTTGCGCTTAATTATTTGATTGCTTGATCACCAATTGAATACTATCTACGAATCTAGGATTGAACTCGGGAGAGGGAATTCTAGATTGCATATAAGATTGAGTAGAGCAAGATCTTAACTCTTAGGGGGAGCGGATTTGCGGTTAGGATAGGAATATACCTAATCGCCTTGCTTGGTTATTATACGGGAATTATAAATGCGTTCTTGTTAATCCTAATTCCATAGGAATATAGGTGTTAGGTTAGCTTGAATAGGCGAGTTGTACTTCGGGAGAAGGCTACGAGCAATATTAACCCTGTCAATCAATAAACCAGATAAATTAATTAGACGATTTAGGTGGAAAACTCAACGGGATTGTTAGCTAACCCATAGCTCTAGAATATTCACTCACATTAAGTTCGTCTCTATAATTCGCCAACTTATTTTCTTTAATCTCTTAGTTTACTACTCTAGATTATCTTTAGTTAAATATTCATACTTTAGGATTCGCTTGAATAGATTAATTGTTTGGTTTAATTTGGTTGATAGTTAATCACAAGTCCCTGTGGGTACGATATCTGGACTTACTATCCTATATTACTTGTCGACCACGTATACTTGCGTGTGCGTTTGGGAGCAACAAGTTTTTGGCGCCGTTGCCGGGGACTTAGAAATTAACTATTTTACTAGATTAGATTTTTACTTTTTATCTATTTAAGTTTTTATTTTTAGTCTAGTGTAGTTAGTATTATATTTTTTTCTTTTCATATATGGCATCTTTGAACGAAAAGTGGTGGGATAGTAAGTATTCTTGTTTTTGTGATCCTTGTCCATATTGTAAAGGACCCCACTTGTGGCAATATTGTGAAAATATTCCAAATACCGAGTTGTGTGCACCATCTCCATCATGTACTATTTGTGATGGAAATTGGAATAATTGTCCTAAGTGTTGTTATCCTACTCCAATCCCTTCTTATGTTGATTCTAATAATTCTTGTGAGTTTGACAGGAGTAACGAATTAGATAATGTAGAACACGATGTTCGCATTCTTGATATGTGCGGGAAATTATTAGAGGAATATGAAGGTTTCCGTGAGAAAATTATGAATGAGATGCAACAATTTATAGAAGGAAGAGCTGAACTGGGACAAGAGATCGATCAATTTGGAAGTTCTATTCACGACTTAGAGGCAGATTTGAGTGCAGAGATTGATGCATGTAACGCCCAACAATTTAGTGATGAGTTGTGTGAAACTGAAAAAGATCTTCTAGGCCAAATTGAGGAGCTAAAACGAGAATACCAATCACTAGACCATGTTTTTGTTGATGATGCCGAGGTTGAGGGAGTATGTATTACTGAGGATGTCAAAAATAATGCAGTTTTGGAGTTGGGGCGTGTTGGTCCTCATTCTACACATTTTTCTACATTTTGTTTGGATGAAGACATGGAGATCGAGCCTTTGGAGAGACGTATAGATGAAGAACAAGACCCTTACATTCTGAAATTTGCCACACCAAGGAGACAAAACAACCTCCCGTACTTAAAGGCCAAGAAGTGCAAGATGCGATATTATTTACTTGGTTCCTTTATTTTCATACCACCGTCCCAGGAACGTGACAGAAAAATTGATGCAAAACTGGGGGCGCAATTCATATCTCAAAGTGGAAGGAAAAGTGGTGAAAGTGATGGCGTCGTGCCGCGACGTTAAATAAGGCGCTTGTTGGGAGGCAACCCAATTTTATTTTTTATTTTTTTCTTTTGTTTATTTTTTTTATTTTTTATTATTGTGTTATTTATTTTGTAGTATTATTTTTGTATTTTGTAGGAGTAGGAGCATGGAGTCAAAGCTAACAGGAAGTGTGCAAAAGCGAGCAGGTGGTTGAAACTTTGTGTGAGGTACCCGCACAAGGGATCATACGCGGGAGAAGTCTGAGTATCCCGTGAGCTGCTAATTCTTCGGCCTTTAGCCTACGAGGGAGTTTCTTTTACCCTCTTGTTATTTTCAGTGTGCATTGAGGACATTGCACAATTTTAGGTGTGGGGTGAGGAGATTGTCTGAGTGAGTTTCTATACTATTTTAGTTGTGATAGTTTAATTGAATATTTTTTTTAGAAAAATAAAAATAAAAATAAATTAGACTTTTCCCGACGATGGATCTCCTAGACAGTTTTCTTGAGGGATGTAAGTATAAAGAGAAAGGACAAAAAGATTTTCTTTGTAGATATTGTAGCAATTCCCCCTTGGTTTTTCTTTGTGCCGCGGTTCTTTTCCAAGGGTTTTGTTTGAACCGGGTGTAGGTAGTTTTATTTTTTTTGGGAGAGAAGCCATGGTGATGTGAATTGAATTGAATCAATATCTTCTAACTTTGTCATGCCTTGAGAATAGTGAGTACTTTAGTTGTGACGCTTAGGCTCAATTTTTGACTCTTGTATAAGTACCTTAAATTGTATGATCTTATCTTTGCTTAACTTTTTTGACTAGAGTGTCTTGATGAGTCCAATCCTGAGTGAGTTATTTTCCATGTGTGTGTAAGGTTTTGTGTTATTCTGTGCATTGCATTCGATGTCTAGAACTTGCCCCGTGTGTTTGCAAAGCGAAATAGTAGTTTTGTTCAGTCTTGGAAGTGATATAGGCGTTTCTTTGTTGAGCCATATAAATATTTTACCCGCCTAATTATTATGTATCATATTTAACCTCTTTGAGCCTGTAATCCTGTTTCTTTGGCAACCACATTACAAGCCTTACTCATTTGTTTGAATTAACCATCTATTTGAACATTTTCACCTCTCATGAGCACTTGAATTGTTATGAACATTGTAAAAGTTAAAGTGTGGGGTGGCTGGTTTGGCTTTTGAGTGGAACTAATGAAATAAGGAGAAAGGTGCACTGTTTTGAAAAAAAGTAAGAGCCACTTGAATTGAAAAAGAAAAAAAAAGAAGATAGTTGTACTGCTGTGAAAATATTTGATAGTGGTGACTCTTGATGTAATTGTGCTTAAAGAAGTGGGGAGTTAATATATATTGATGTGAAGGTGGAGTTATGGTTTGACATAAGTATGGAGTTTTGAATGTTAAAGTATATGTATTAAAGTGCTTAGGGAGGTGCAGTCACTCTTATATCTAAATGCATCCTACCCTTCCCTCAGCCTACATTACAACCAAATAAAGTCCTACTTGATCCTAGACTGAATGAGCTCGATTAGTAGAGTAGTACACTACGGGCAAGCCTATGGTGCATCTTTTGTGGCATATGAATGTTCTTTCTGAGAGTGAGTGAATTCTTTCTATCTTGAGTTCCTAAGTGTTCTTAAATTTTATTGTGTGGGACTACTCTCGTTGGTTGTGTGAGGGCACTTGATTCATGAAGGAAAGGTAATGTCATTGACCTCTATGTTAGAGTAAGTGGGTGAGTTGTGAATAATGCGTGGTACTTGTGAGTCAAATATTGAGGTGAAGATGTTACACTCTTGTGCTTAGTCTATTTTAAATATTCTTGGTGTGATAAGTTAGGAGAATTGTTTAAAAAGGTCGTGTCTTTATAAAGTGTAGTTTGATGTAGTTTGATTGCTCGAGGACGAGCAATGGCTTAAGTGTGGGGTGTTGATGATAGGCTATAATTGTGTATTTACGTCGCTTATTACACTCTAATTTACTGCACTTTAATTGAGTTTGAGCTTTAATCGCTAGTGTTTTGCACTAACTGTGTTTTTTATGCCTTGTAGGAGTGATTTCGAGCTACTGAGTAAAAGTTCAAGAAATTAAGCCGGGATCGTGTTGGGGGGTCAACGGAGGATAGTTAGAGCAAACGAAGACTTCAGTAGGCAGATTGCGCACTGTCTAGTAAAATAGATATAACTTTTTGCTCAGAACTCCATTTTGGCTCCACAATATATGGTTGGAAAGCTAACTCAAAGGGATACAACTTTCATGTTTACATTTTTCCAAATTCGGAAGGGAACAGGGTGAAAAACGCGCGAAGTCGCGCATACGTCGCGCGTATTACAAGCCGAGGCAGAAAGGTGCGCGAAGACCGCGCGAGCTCGCGCTAGTCACCCGGGAAAAGTGTCCTTTTTCACATTGGAGAAGGTATAATTGTTTGGGCCCGACCCTACTTGGTATATATACATGAGAGAACGTTTTTAGAGCAATTTTCGGACGGGAGAGGACGCCACTTTTGGTGATAACACACACCACGCTTGGAGGAGGCTTCTAACTTGTTTTGCTTCTCTTCTCTTCCTTTAATTTTATAGTTTATTAGTTCTAGAGTTTTGGGTGCTACATGAACGTTGTAGTTTGAACCTTGAATTGTTCTTATTATTTTATCATATTGGTTTGTTTATTCAATCTTGCGCTTAATTATTTGATTGCTTGATCACCAATTGAATACTATCTACGAATCTAGGATTGAACTCGAGAGAGGGAATTCTAGATTGCATATAAGATTGAGTAGAGCAAGATCTTAACTCTTAGGGGGAGCGGATTTGCGGTTAGGATAGGAATATACCTAATCGCCTTGCTTGGTTATTATACGGGAATTATAAATACGTTCTTGTTAATCCTAATTCCATAGGAATATAGGCGTTAGGTTAGCTTGAATAGGCGAGTTGTACTTCGGGAGAATGCTACGAGCAACATTAACCCTGTCAATGAATAAACCAGATAAATTAATTAGACGATTTAGGTGGAAAACTCAACGGGATTGTTAGCTAACCTATAGATCTAGATTATTCACTCACATTAAATTCGTCTCTATAATTCGCCAACTTATTTTCTTTAATCTCTTAGTTTACTACTCTAGATTATCTTTAGTTAAATATTCATACTTTAGGATTCGCTTGAATAGATTAATTATTTGGTTTAATTTGGTTGATAGTTAATCACAAGTCCCTGTGGGTACGATATCTGGACTTACTATCCTATATTACTTGTCGACCACGTATACTTGCGTGTGCGTTTGGGAGCAAAAAATATATATAGGGAGTTGGGGCAGGTTGAAGGGGAGGGGAAGTAAATTTAAACATAGTGCCACCATAACCCTATGAAAATGAGATTGGGTTTGTGTGTGTAGACTATCCTTGAAAGTGTATATTCTACCAAACCACGGGACGCGGCTGTAGATCGAGCCCTCGAAGTCCTCTCCTTGTGGATCTCTGCGTCGATATTCGAGGAAGTTTCTCTCGACACGAGGGATATACAAGAAAGACCCGCTCTAGATCCCCAAGTCTCCATGGTCGTTCTTTTTAACATCTCTTTCTATTCTTATAATGTAATGTTATCAGTCACCTCGTACTACCCCCATTGCGCATCATGTGTAACATCAAGGAAAGGGAAGGCTCATACTACCGCAGTGGGAGGTCGTCTCCCAACATATTCCCCCTATAGTTGATCTGCCACAGATTGAGGCATATCATTTGGAGATGGTCACGTCAGTGGCGGCAAGTGTATCATTCATGTGCAGACTTAACTGAAAAAGAAAGATTCCCTTTTGTTACTGACCTTCTTCCCTTGACTGGTGTTTTAGGTCTTCTTATCCAAGAGGACACTTTAATCTTGCTTTAGAGGCCCGAATGTTTATCATTCTTGCCTTCTAAGCTTCTTTATATCGAGGGATGAGGAACCATATTATCCTGCATTCCTTAAACCTATGTAATGAGTCGTGTAGGTGGCGTGTTTAAATTAGGACCATACATTGGGATTCTTTTCTCCTCATTGCTAGCCAGTCGAGATGCTATCTCTGTTCTCCTTCGTCACTCAACCATCAAAATATGGTATATAATTAACAATCTTTTTTTTTTGATATTTACTTTAAACTATACTGAACCACCTATCTATTCGCTTTTTGGTGCTGTCCCGACACTGACGAGCATTACTTAGGCCTTCATTCATGATACTCTGCTAGGATCTGCAGCGCTTCAGTAGGCCCTAGGCACTGATGTGAGGTTAAAGTTTTAACCAAGGCAACATACTATCCATAAACATTGTACTCCCATAATCTAATAAGGCAAGAAAGTGGAAAATTTTAAAAAGGTAAAATGGAAAAAGTGCCCCCTTTTGATTAGCCTGTTTCCAAGAAGGAGAAGGTCTTATGGCAATCTCAGGCATATTCTTAATTGGTAATTTGGCCTGATCGAGCAACCTATGAACATTTGTCGCCTACATAACCTACCTCCCAGACCAAGGGAAGAAGGTATCAGATCACTTTTGAGAGCCCTTTTGTTAAGCCAGTTCCTTTACTCTTTTTGAATGAATTACAATCAGTAAAGTAATCTAGTGGAAGGTGTCCATAGAATAAAAATTGGCTTCTTTTTATTTTTTTCTATTTTTAGAATAGAGAAAGACTCGAAACTAAGGGTACGCTCTCTAGAAGATTTGCTCGGAGTTTTTTTTTCACTTGGTCGCCTGCTATCTTGAAACCTCTTTGCTTGCGGGGGCAAGAGTGGAAAGAGTGCTTCGAGAAAGAATCGTGTGGCACGGTGAAAGCTTTCCCGTTGGGGTTTCCGACCCTCCAGGTCTCCACCTACTTGTGGAATAGTGGAAGTTCCTTAATATTAAGGTGTCAAGAGGTCGAAGAAGGCCACAGGTGGAAGCAATCGATGCTTTGATCATTCAATTGACTCCTTGCTGCCAGTCCGTGCTTGCTATCATGCTGTCAAAAGCAGGGGTTTCGTTCGGTTTTACTTACTATTGGATTTGAACCAATGACTCTCGCCGTATGAAAGCGATACTCTAACCGCTGAGCCAAGTAGGTTAAGCTGAGTCAAGTCACCTTATAAGAGAAAGCCGCGCAACCACAGTAGCCCTTACTGTACAAGGGGGGCGGAGCTCTAAGAGAAAGCATTATCACTATACGAAATGAAGCAACGGCTAGCACGCTAAGCAAAGATCAACCAATGTTCGAACTTGGAGCCTTTCTTTCTCGATCGTCTAACTTAATAAGTAGATTCCAATTCATGTAGTCATTCTCTACTTTGGTCTTTTCACTCCCCACTCTCCACCATAACAAAATTTTTCCACTATATCTCAGGAGTAGTCAAAGGAAGTACGACGGGTCCGAGCAGGAAGAAATTTACTAAAAAGTAGGGCATACAACAATGGATCGATTCATTCAACACGATGTGTTCGGATCAGACCAGGATGAATGGGATTGGTCTGACCTCTCGCTCGGATGTAAGACTCCCGCCGCTGATAGATTTCCCATGCCACCTTTCGTGAATAGTTATGCCCGAGAATGAATTGTGATATAACGCCGAATAAGCCACTGCTCTATTCTCAACTCGAAATTGTTATGCCAGATTGCAGATCTTAAGACAGAAGTAATTTGCTACGTGATCGAGAACGAGACTTCCAACAGCCTTTTACAGGGAAGGCCTTGGATCATGCAAATGGCATATTTACCTTAAAGCTGTTGAAGATTGTTAAACTTAATTAACTGTTCCACTTGATGAGCTCAGAGCAATGAAAAAGAATTTTCGAGAGAAGGGTAATGGAGACCAGGAAAGAGGGAAGCGTCAGTCGGCCTTAAGGCATGGAATCGACATTCTCGTTAGCTTTTTTAGTTGAGGTAAGGTATAAGATAAGGCCTGCAAGTTCGTTCCTTGAAGTATTGGCCTCTTAGTTTAAGTTCATGGATGATATAATCCATCTAATCAAAAGCAAGGAAGGATAGACAGTCCAGCAGGTGTATAAGCATGAAGTGAAGATGAAGTAAGCATGGCTTTGTTTGCGCGCCTCTAGAATTCTGAAATCCTCTTCTAGGCATGTTCCTAATACTATACTAGTCAAAGAAGTTCCTTGACTTTTGTTTTGCTAGTGGGCTGGTGCAGAATAAGTCTATAATTATGGTCTTGGGAATCTCTTCGTCCCCGCGATGATGGCTGCCAGAAGCATCGTGGGGCTTGTCAAGGTACAACTTTTCTAACGGATTTCCAACTGGAAAATCCAATTCAAGCTCTGCCTTTAGCTTGACCCCATATGCTATCAACTATTCACCTATTTTTCAGTATGAATCGAAATTGAGCCTAACTCTGCTCATCCAAACTGGGATTTTAAGTGAAAGTTGGGTCTTCCGGTATGCTTTCCCAAAGGTGTAAAAGACTATTTCAAGTTTGAGTAGTTAAAACGTCGTCAACTCCTAACCAGGGAATATAAGTCCACCTCCGACTACTCAATCCCTGCTCTATGTCCTCTTGCTGACCTTTGCGAGATAATGGGAGTGCGTCTCATTTGAATAGAAAGTCTTTACCTCTCTTGTTAGATGGGACTAAAAAGTCTTTTTCAAAAGAAAAGTTTTCCGACTGAACAAAGGGAGCAGGCTAGATACTAAAAGAATTCGATACCGCTGCCGGGGGGGGGGGTAGGGGGGATGAAGGTTCCCCAATTGGATAATACTTTTTTTTTCATGCTGACATGACATGGGAAAGAGGCTTGCAGAGTATGTCTTTGATGATTGAATAAAGGAGAAAAATAAAACTTTAAGGGCCACCAAAAAGAAAAAAACGGACATTATACTCGGCGGCTAAAGGGAAAGAAATTGGAAAGGTGCTCAAGATAGATTATACTACCTATGATGCTGAGGGCAATCATTCTATTTTATTGTGTGCAGAAGTTGTTCTTACTAAGCCTCTGTTATTTTATCTAAGTTTAAATCGCACTGTGTGGAAAATTGAGTATGAGAGCCTTCATATGATCTCTTTTAATTGTGGCAAAGGCAAATATGGCCTTAAGGATGATAACTGTCCATTAAAGCAAGTTGAAGGCCAAACTGATACAGCGAAAGATCCAGTTGATGGTCATGGGAACAGTAGCGATCGGCCGGGGCTGAAGCAGACCTTTCCTATTTTTTCATTATAATAAATATATGAAAAGAGGAAAGGGCTTTTTTATAGAGAGGGGCTGAAAGTATCTCAGAGCGAACGTAAGCTTTGCCATGGGAGTAGATCAGCGGAGTTTATGATCATAAAGAAAAGGCTAACCCCCCCTTACGGATCATTTCACTTGCTTGACTGGTTCGCTTTCCAGGTTACTCACTTCCGTTCTATCGGGATGAACTAGCGATATGAGAGTTAGCCCGTCTTCGACGACTGGTGATTCGGCAAGCGATTGATTCGGCGCATCTAAGTATTCTCTGCTCTCCGACTTGCAAGCACTCTTTATTCTTTCCCATCCTTTCTTGTTATCCCGTCCCTGAGAATGAGTTGGCTTTGGAAGCTAGGCTCAGATAGAACGTATAAGTAGGCTTATTGGAATAGAAGCCCTTAGTGAGAGAGTTGAGAAGAGCCGAGGATTCCTCTGTTTTCGGGGATTCTTCTTTATATGACGTAGTTGCAATCCCATCTGGGTAATCAAAGGCAGGGATTCTATTCAAATGCCCTATATTCTGCACCGGGAAAACAGACTAGAGAATCTTCTCCTTCGGAGTCAAGGCTGTTTGAACCCCAGCTAGTATTGAGATTGAGAGCCGTAAAGAGTCCGGAGATCAGTCATTCGACTTAGGAATCCCGTCCAACTTCAGATAAGGTAAGATAAGGTAGGAAAGCTACAAACCAGTCTTAATTCCTGCAGACTAAGATTCAGTTTCAAGTCCCAAGGGATTCAATTCAAACACTCATAGATTCTATGCCCGCCTCCGCTCTGATGTTCCAACCCTGAAGTCACTTCCTTTCCTTTAGAGTTGAGTTCAAAGTTACAGCCTTTAGTAGATAAGCCGGAGTTAACTCATGATAACTCTTAGCCCTGACTTCCGATGAATGAGAAGTCTAGTTAGGCAGTGGAAACCCTGGGAAGTCAGGAAGTTCAAGTTAGAGGGCATATGAATATGAAATAGCATATGAAGAAATTGGTAAATCTTTCTCATTGCTTGACTAAAGAATGCATTTTATGGGTCTAGCACTCCCGTCATGAGACGTAGAAGCAAAAAAAGGAAAAAGCCTAGGCTGATCATCCAACACCCATTGATTCTACTCCAATTCCAGTATCTGGCTGTTCTTCATCTTACCCGGGAGGAAGTCGAGGACAGAGTTGCCGCTTTAGATGAAAGATTGATGTTTCTATTCGAATACAAGGCCCTACGCCTTATGGCTTGATGAGATTAATATAGTTGAGCTGCAAGCATCCTGAGATTTAACTGCTAGGAAGTTTTAAGCAACATCTCATTTTTCGTTCCTGTCCTAGCTGAAGGAGGGTAAATTTAAGAATCAATTTTTTCTGACTTAGTTGTTGTCGTATTTCTTTTCTTCCCGGTACCGTGAAGAGAGATTAGGCTTATGCCCGAGGGTTAGGAAAAAGGGGTTGATAACGCCGTGATAACTTCCCTTTGGTATGGTACCTTAAAACTTGTACTTTATCTTTCATTGGGAAAACGGGATGGTTTTTCTGCCCCAGACTCTGGCGAGCAAGTTGAAATAGACATACAAACCTCTTGCCTCTCTCGCTACTAGGCTCCATTGTTCGCGAAAAGTATGGAGCTCTAACGGTCTCGATATTCTATACTTCTAGGAATCGGGACTGCTGCTGTTCGGGTTCGGAAGGAAATAGAGTAATGAGTATAGAGTCAAGGGTGCCCTTCTTGGGCAGGTAAGGTGGCAATGGGGAAAGAAAGGACAACACCTGGAACTAGATCAATACAATGCTGGTCAGCCTAAGACCGTAAAGGTCCAGTTCCAGTATTGAAGGAAGCATTGCATAGAAAGCATATTTGTATAAGGTTCCCAACTCCAATAGATAAGGGATCTTGCCCTATAACCTAGTGAAGAGGGAAAATAAGATCAAAATATATGAACTTTTTAACTTCTAAATCTATTTCCAAATACCCTGAAAGCAGCAAAGAAACCAACATGTGAAGAGATAAGGCCTCTCATTTCCATTAGTGCAGATGCATTCCCATTGTAGCGGCGGCGAAGGGTACCTCCGGGTCGCAGCGGTTCTTCCATGTCAACTTAGTTGAATAGAATCCTAGAGATTGCTTGGCTTTTCCAGTACTAGGCTTTTACTTTCTTGTAGTTCTTCTCTTTACATATACCTCCGAAACAAACAAAAAGGACGACGAAATTGCTATATCTATATATAGAGATATGTGGAATGGAGAGTTTGGATTGAGGTCACTATGCTTAACACATCGTAGTTGGACAACTTATTGAAGAGAGGAGAAAAAAAAAGCTTTTTCGTAATTTTGAACTCTAATGACAAAGCGTCTGTTCACGTCAAGAATAGAGGCCGTTAAGGATGTACTTGCTTTTCCTTTTTTTCGTCGAGATTGGGTTGGTGTTCAGTGTACTAAGGTACAAGATTGAAAAATATGAAAAATGCATTTGTTAACGACAGATAGCGCTATAGGGTCGGATTCTTGGATCAATAGAACTGGAAGAGGAGGATTAATTGAATATATAAGATAAACAATGCAAGAATTCTTGGAAGTTGTAACACCTTTCTTGGGTCTTTTACAAGAAAGTTTGAGCGGGAGAAAAGGGGCACTCCCGCAGGGTCCGGATGCCCTACCTTTGGTCTCTTAGGTTCGACCACCGCAGGGTCTCAATTCTCCTGCACTCGAACTAGTTGTTCAAGAAGCAGGGGAACCTTCCACATGAAAGCGAAAAGAAGCGAGCTATCAAGAAATGAAAAGAAAAGTTCCACTTCTTCTAAGATAGAATAAGAATAAGAAGATTTGCTTAAGTAAGGTAGTGGCTTCTTTTTTTCGGTATACCGCTCTGCGAGCAGAGCAAATAAAGAAAAATCTTACCTAATATCATGAATATCCTATTTGCTCTTTCTCGGCTCCGTGTTTGTGGTGATAGTGTTGGTTATACTTGTCGATTTACAAGTGTTTTTTATTTTTCTTCTTTTTTGGAAGCAAAGAATGTTGCGACGATTTCCCCCCTTAAAGAAAATCTCACCCAAGGTGTATATATCTATATGCTTTTTTATTTATCTAATTCTACTAAAAGTAGGAGTATCGCTTGGATACCTCTTTATGGATGAACTTCAAAGGGCTGTCGCTCCATTTCTTCATGCNGGGTAATGTCCAGATTTGAAGGAAACTTGGGGGGTAGTAGTGGAGGCCCCGGTTGGTCGTCCTTCGATGTAGGCCTAATTGCGGATAATAGTAGTTATTCAAATGACGAAAAGTTTGCCTAGCCAAACCCCCAAAATGCACCACCTAATGCAGTGGAGGCAGTCCTTCAAGAACCGGATCCTCCAGAACCGGATATGAATTTTGTGAGGGGTGTCATCAAGCAGAGGTTACTTGTGCACCGCTTGGGGAAGAAGAATTTCTTGGTTTCTGATCATGAAATAGACCTAATTGTAAATCTAAAGAATGACATTCTAAATAGAATGGGCGAACTGGACCACGACCCCTTCTGGACTAGCCATCGAAGGAGACTCATTTGGGACTACATACTACTGCCCGTGGGCAGGGAGTATAGAATAAAAGTTTTACAGCAAAAGTTAGACTTCTTATTGGGGGAAAGTCCAAGCAGCTCCTTCATCTATTGTGAGCACGTGATCTTTGCCCTATATGAATTACTCCTATAAAATATAAGAAAATAGATTTTTTTCCAATTATTTGCCATTTTATAGAATTTTTGTAGGATTTTATTAATTGTTTGTATTTTTGTGCACGTTTAATTTTTTTTTAAAATCATGAAAAATGTCAAAAATACCATGCATTGCATTTAGGTTATATTTTTACATTTTTAGGATTAATTAGTTCATTATTTATTTTAATAAAAAATGAAAATCACAAAAATGGCTCATTTTACATTTTTACCTTTTAATTTTTAGATTATTGATTTTTCTCTATTAATTTAGGATCAAGTAATTTTTATAATTTTGTAATTAGATAATTAGTTTAATTTTACAATTTAGATTAATTTAGCATTTTAATTTAGGATTTTTAATTAAAGAAAAAAAAAGAGAAAAGGGAAATAAAAGAAGAATTGAAAAAGGGATTTATTTTCTGAATTTGGGCTTTCTTTAATGCCAAAACCCGTTCCAAACTAACCCAGGTCCAAGCCCAAAACCTAGCCTTACCCGGTCCAAATCCCCCTCCATCCATACGACCCCGTATTAACCCCTGTTAAATCCCAGCCGTTGATCATCATGGATCTAACAGCTGGGAACTGGTCTTGTATTTTGTATAAGACTGTCCGAAACCCGGTTCCCCACCCCCAAACCCTCAAACCCGTCTCATTTTCTCCTCTTTGAACTCAGCGACTAGCCGCCCTATTTTACTCCACCGTCTCTGCCGATCGGAAATCGCCTCACGGCGGCGGACCACCTCCAAACACCACCAAAATTACACCCTATAATCCTCGTCCTCTCCTCTTTCCAAATCCCAAAACGGTTTCCCTTAAATCCCCACCAAGCTCCTCCAATTTCAGATCTGAACACCAACCCTAAAAACCCTAATTCACTCAAACCGCCCTAGATTCACCCCCTGCAACCCTTGTATTCCCCTCACCACTAGTCACCAAATACCCCCCCCCCCCGGTCAAAAACCCTTACAAATCAGCGAGTTCCGGGTCCCAGAGTTCTAAGAGCCCCAGGTCGTGCATGACTGTCTCTCCTCATTTTTCCCAAATTGATAGTGTTAAGGTTCACCCCATGTGATTTTTCTTGACAAGAATAACCATTTAGGGTCGATTTTAAACATTATCAAAAGTCAAACCCAAGTCTGTTGGCTTTTCCTCCATTTTTTCAGTAAGTGTTCCTTCTCCCTGTTCCCTCATTCTTCGTCTTGTTTTACTCTTTGCTTGTTTGTGTTGATTCGGAGTTTCCATTCATCTCTGTTTCTTTTAAGTAATCGCCATTTATTAGGCCAATTTTATTTGGATTTCATGGTTAGCTAATTAAGGTCAGAAAGTTTAATTTGATTTGGCTAGGATGATTAATGGTATTTTGTTTGCTTCCTAGTTGATTTTGGTTTTCATACCTGTTTTCTACGTTTAGTTGGCATGAATTAGTTGGGCTAATTACAGTGCATATGATCAATACTTAGTTAGAAGTTTGTTAAATTCCCCCTCTCAGTAATCTATTAATGGGTTTTAATGATTTCCCCCCTGGATTCATGTTAGTGTTAGGCTTACATATTTCAGTTGTTTTTGTCTCATTTTTGATTTCAGTTCTTAATAAAAGAATTTAGGTTAGTTAAAAGCTTAAATAAATGAGAATTTTTGTTCCGTTTGATCTTCCTTACTTTTAATTCAGGTTTTTGTTTTGTTTGCCTTAGTCTGTAATCATTAGAACTTTTGGGGGATTAATTGAACAACTGAAACTTAGGGGTTTAAGCTGGGAAATAAAACAAGGACTTTCAGATAATTTTTATATTAGGAAGGCTCTAGAATAGGGGCAGCTGGCCTCATTTGGTTTGCACAAAATGCATAAGCCAATGAGGGGCAGCCAACTGTCCAAATTCTGTTAGGAAAGATGCCTTGTGAGGGAATAATTCCCATGCTGTTTTCAGCAGCAGAGGGCACCCCTTAAGGCTATATATAGACCATTTCTTTCACACAAAAATAAGAATTTCAAATCCTGAAAATACCCCAAAAAAGTTTTCTGCACTGTTGAGTCTTCGTCTGATATTTCACAAGAAAAACTAGCATATGTTTCTTTAAAATTCTCGGAATCTTAAGGCTTAAGCACGGTTTGAGTTTGGATCTGGGTTTTAGCTGTTGATCTCCTGTTCTTGCTTCCTCTTGGTTGATATTGGCTGCTATTTTCATTAGCTCTGCTGTGCTGAATCCTTACTCCTTTTTTGTTTTGTTGCTGAATTCAGGTACACTCATGAACAGCAGAAAGGCAAATGAAGATGTACAACATTAACTACTTGTTTCTTTTGTAATAATAGAATGAATATTAGGGCTATAATGTCATATGTAGGTCATTTGCAATAAGTATAAGTATTCAAGTCATAATTTCAGCTTTACCATGCTTATGTTATCTGCAGTTTGTTTGCTTAGCATTATGTTTATGTATACACTCTGAAATCTGGATATTCTAGGTTGTTAGTCAGATTTTGTATAATGCTCAAGTTGTTTTGGTTGTTCCATGTGATTGCATGAACAGTTTAATGGTAGATTCAGCTCATATTCATTAGTGAAAGCATGATAGTAAATTAAAAGCCTGTAACCAGGCCATTCTTGCATATTTAATTTTCTTAGAATTTTGTATAAGTGATTTATTTATTTGTGCACATGGAGGAAATTTGGGTTTCAGCTATGGCCTTGTTATGTTAGAGGCCTTCATGTTAATATGCCGGGCTTAATTTTGCCCCCATAAGCTGGCTCGTCTGTAACGAGGCCCAGAGCGACCAGATCGGTCTTCTTCTGCTTTGGGCTCAATTTCGAGCCCAACAGGGTTTAGCCTTGGCTTGTTTCTTTTAATTAAGTCCTGCTTTTAATTAATTTCAATGTGTATTTATGGGATTGTTAGGCTGGGCATCAGCCCAAACGAAACAGCCTTGACCGTATTAGGCCTGACGAGGTCTTCAAGATCCATGCCTTTTTGGGCTCAGTTTCGAGCCCAGGCAGTCCCAACATTTTGCTCCCCTTAATCAAATATTAAATTGGGCCTGTTGCTGGTCCAGCTTCCTTCAAATAATTAAAAGGCCCATCATGTACACCAACTTTCTTTTCTTTCAACTAATAGTTATATAAGAACATCTTTACATTAATTTAGTTAGATATAATTCTTAAAAATGGATTGAGGTGTGCCATCTATAATTAGATCACTCATGGCCCTCACAAATATTATAACTTAGATATTTAAAATGAACATTCGTAGAAAAGCCTTTAGGCGCGATTTAATGCACCATCGTGATTGTGTACACGTTTGCGTGACATAATTACGATTTTAAAAACAAAATCGGAGTATGCGTTCGCGCAACTTCGACTAAACCTTTTTAATAATAATAATAATAAAGTGTTATTGATTGTGGACACGTTCGCGTGACATAATTTTGACGCGCCAAACAAACGGGTACACATACGCGTGACCTGTTTTTAAAATAATTTCTTAACTAAAAATGCAAATGCACATAGGTTCTAAAAATAAGTAATTAAATAATTTGATTAAGCCAAGGATGATCAAAGCGACCGTGCTAGAACCACGGAATCCGGGAATGCCTAACACCTTCTTCCGGGTTAACAGAATTCCTTACCCGGATTTCTGTGTTTCGCAGACACTAAAACAGAGTCAGATCTCCTCGATTCGGGATTCTAAACCGGTGACTTGGGACACCATAAACTATCCCAAGTGGCGACTCTGATTTAACATAAATAATCCCGTTTCGATTGTCACTTAAATTGAAAAAACTTCCTTATACTCCCTTTCGGGGTAGAAAAAAGGAGGTGTGATATCTATAAGCAACTTATGAGAGAGAAAAACTCGTTATTTATGGATGCTCCATTTTGAGGCCCTAGATAGAGCTGAATCATATGTGGTTGGTCTATTCTGATCGGTCCAGAAGGACGGGGAGGGTAGTGAGCTGGTGATGGTACTTAGTGGATGGATCTCTACACCACTTTCTTTCTATTCTATAGCGGAGGGTCCATGTTAAAATGGGCTCACATACTACTTCAGGGTTAGAGTGAAGAGCCACAAAAGCACCTGTCAGGAACTGTTTAAAAAAGGACCGAGAACTACATAGGGTCTGAGACTCACTTCCTTGAAAAGAGGGAGAGGGGTTATGTAGGCAGTAGCCATTCAAGAAATGTAGCGGTTGCTCGACCAAAGCCGGTCAATAAGACAGATTTGGATCCCAGTGCTTTCGAGATGGTTCGATTGATAGCAATGATAGGGAAAGAGCAGACTTCCAACAAGCATTAGCTCTCCCTAAAAAGGAGGTGATCCAGCCACACCTTCCAGTACGGCTACCATGTTAGGACTTCACTCCTGTCACTAGCCCTTACTCGGGCATCCCTTTCAGGTGCAGTTGACGTACAATTTAGGTAATTTATAAGGACTAAACGTACTGATGAAAGGGAAAACTTAGGAAAGAATAGCTAAGGGGAATCCTTCGTTTGGGGAAAGAGATGATAAATTCAGTCATGAAAAAAGAACCAGTTTGTTTTAAGGCTCTCATGAGGCCTTAGGGCTAATTCCTCTCACATTGGAAACTTCGCTCAATTCCTATATTATTCGCGCACCTACCTACCACAATCCGGTTCCAAGTCCTTTATTTTAAAATAAAGGAGTAGTTCAAATTTTCTCTCTTCGGGACTAAGAGAACTTACTTACTAACTAATTGGATAAAAAAGACAAATAGAACGAGGTTTTTTTTTACGTGATCAGAAATCACCCATCGGTGATGAACCAGTACGCACTTAGGATAGCACTTCAGGAGAGTGAGATCCAAGTAGCATATCAAAAAGACTTATCAAAATCTCCACCATACGAGACTTGTAAGGCATGCCCGCCAGAAAGTGAAGAGAGGTTTATAAGCACCCGACTTAGGAATCATGACCCACCGAAGAAAAGAAAAAAGTATACCGTGATGCACCTCTCTTTGGTTAAGCTTTTGAAGATGCCTAAATTCACTTTCGCCGCATCAAGGACTTTTTCAAAGATCCAGTGCCAAGCCTGCGCACCAAAGCACTCGAAGATCAAGAATCAGTCATTCATTGTTAAATAGACAAGAAGTCTTTGGCTAGTGCGCTGACCTATTTGCCTTCACTTAAATAAAGAAAAAGCATTTTAGGAAGGTTGGCGCCTGGTGTCTAAACCAGAGACATCGCACCAGAATGCATCTCCCACCGCAGGCAAAAATCCGAATTGAGGAATTTCAAAAAAGAAAATAAAGTCTCTTGGGGAAAAGAAGTAAAATTCGCTATTTCCGACATCTACGGTAGTAGAGAAGGAGAGGCACTACTTATGAGAAAGAGGATTTCTCTCTTCTACTCCTGGGTATTGAACCGGGGTGCTTTGGTACTAGACTGGGCGGGCGAGCCATAATCACAGGGGGAGAAAGGTGCAGATCTTTTCTTCCTCTACTAACAAGCAGAGCCGACACCGAGCTACTTCGTACCTTTTTCATTCAAACCGGAATGACTCCACTCTTAGTCCCAGTGTGTCTTAGACTAGTAGAAGGCATAAGGATGCTAGACCGCTGCTCAATACTGGATAATCCATGTTCATCGGTCTGCAGCAAGCAGTGACTTTTAGGGGGCGACAACTAAAGAGGTAGCGAGACTAATTGCAATTTCAGGAAGAGTTGGACCCTTGCCTCTAGGCTTCCTTCTACAATTGTGCTAAAGGACAGACAAAACAACTTCTTTCTTTATAATATTTTATTATTTGGAATAATGGAAAAAGTCGAACCCTACTAAAGAATGGCTTTCAGCTCCTCCCCCTTCTTTCATTCAGCGACTAGGTACGCACTTTGCCGTGAAAGATCTTGGTGATCTTGATTTCTTTCTTAGGAATCGAAGTCAAACGTACATCAACTTATCTAGTCTTGGCTCAGACTAAATACACCTTGGAATTACTCGAACTCATTTGCAAGACTCCAAGCCATGTCCCACACCCCTTGCATTTGGCTTAAAGCTCTCTACATACGAGGGGGATCCTCTCTCTGATGCAACGGAATATCGTAGCACTGTTGGCGCCCTTCAATACCTCACTCTCACCATCGTATATCTCCAGGCTGTAAAAGGCATCTTACGGTATATGAAGGGTTATCTTGGGCTTGGCCTAACCATCACTCAGGGACTTTTAACCACCTTCTTTGGATTCTCCAATGCCGACTGGGCTGGCTGGCTCGATAGCAGACGGTCCACTACTTGCTTTTGCGTATTTCTCGGAAACAACCTACTAACTTGCGTTTTAAAAAAAGAAAAAATAAAAAAGAAAAAAGGTATAGTAATATATATATAAAGTCAAAATTTAATGTTAACGGCTTCTTCCATTGACTTTAGGATTGCTTGGTTTTAGGGAAAGTCTCTCGCTCCTCTCCCTCTTTTTCTTGGTAAGGAATTCCTTCAGGAGTTGATCCAGTGGAATCTTAGTTAGGACGAGGGGATTGATTTCCTTTCCACCACGGAAAGAACTGAAAGAGAAAGAGATAGACTGAGATCCAGACATCGCCTAAGAGGAATCAGAGGAATACCCCTTCTTTATAAAAGGTTTGGAACCCTTCCTTGAATGAAGAAAGAACTCTTTTTTATATACACAACTAGATGAATAGCCGCATCAAATAAAGGAAGTGAGAGGAAGGAAGCATCTCTTTTCCTAGGAAGTTAGTCTTTTCATAAGAGGAATTGGTGTTCCAAACCTTCTCCCTCCCTTCCACCGATGAAGCTACTCTTGCAAAGTAAAAAAAGTCATATAACCTTCCTTCCAGTCGAATAGATTATATGAAAGCGAAGCAAAGAGATGATAGTGGCATCAGTCTTCTCGTTCCATGAGTTAAAGGTCCGGAATTGCCTATTTTCATGTCTAAATCGGGAGTTTACGGGCTATGTAGGGTCTCCATCTATAGGCTCACTAAAGATACTCAAAAGAAAGGGCTTTCTTTGAATAAAAATATGCAATCTTCCTTTAGCCATCTCTTCCTGTCTATTCAAGCCTTGCATCAGTCTGAAATCTATTGGTAATTGATATTTGGGAAGAAGTCCCGTTAAAGCCTAAGTCTAATTCAAAGTAAAGGCTAAACCCGGGCCAATGGCAGTTCAACTGTTCTTTCTAGCAGGTGCAATAGCGCACTAGGATTTCCAAATCTTAAGAACCGGAACTCCTCGGCTTGAGCCGAGTGGGGTGTGGTTTGATCTTTTGCTGCTCCCGTTGACCATAGAGGCATGCGAGAGAAAGTGGTGAACGATGATTCAATGATTGAAGAGGCTTTGACAAGACCTTGGCATTCTCGCTTATGTTATTAAGACTCAATTTTCTTTCGGGGCTTGGGCGTACTACCAGAGATCCCATTAATATGGTAGGCCTTGATGATCTCCGAGATTACTTCTTATGATAAACCAAATGGGTCGGGCCAACTTCACGAACACTTGCTTTGCATTCACGTCTTAGTCTATGCGGCTGTCCCTAATGGAACTACTACTATACTAAACCGGTTGAAAGAGCGTAGTTTTGACCTAAGTTCCTTAAATTTAAGGTTCCTCTCCTTCGCGGGATTATGGCATATTTTGCCATAACCATGCTTTAAACCTTGATCCAGCTCTCAAACTCTATGATCCTCGTCACCAGTCAGCTAATACTGATAATTATCCGCCTACGGACCTTGGCCTTCCCTCCGTTTCCACAATAAAAAGAAAAAGAAGAATTTATCCAACTTGAATATGAACTATGACAAGGAAAATAAATCCTTAGAAAGACAACCATTGGATTCTTTTTGTGTAACATATCCGTTTTTTTCTTTATCTATTGACTGAGTTCCCCTTTTTAGTTTGCCTTTTCCAATATGTGAGATGTGGGATGAAGCTCCGAAGCAGGAGCTAGCCTTCAAATGCGGGCGGAAGTTCACTCTTTTTTAGGAGAGCTGCCTACGTACCTTCTCTTTTCAACAAAAAAAGAATCAAGTCCCACGTAGTTCACAGTTAATCAGTTAAATAGATCGTGTTTAAAAACCAAATAGAGTGTTTAGGAGGTATGCGACTTGGACAACGAAAGAGGGCTAGAGCGTGGGTCAGGGTCAGATACGGAGGGGCGAATGCTTCCCGATCACTCTCTCTCAGAGAGAGAGAGAGAGAGCTATTGTAAAGGGAAGCTATGTACACATTTTTGAACTGTAAGCGAGATCTTGCAACCACACCCGAAGAAGCACGCAACAAAGCTCTTTTCCTTTCTCATTGAAGTATACAACGAGGAATCGAAGGGATGAGACCCGATTCAATTATGTGATTTAATCAAATTCTTCCATTTGTTAGTTTACCCATTGTAGCTGACTGTCACGTCCAACGAGAGCGTGAGCATCCCACTATTCTTTCTTCTCGTGGGGGGCATTCTACTAGAAAAGAAGACTCCAATAAGTGGTAGTACTTAGTTGGGGCTTTGTGGTATAATTCTTTGCCAAAAGAGGTCTCCGCCGGCCCAATGACTTTCCGATGTGATTGAAAAATAGCGGGGCATGGAACAAAGTTTAGTTCATCACGACCGGAGTTTACCAAGTCTAAGAAAGGGCCGGTCATCCAACGAGAAGGGGTAAATCAGGTCAGCCAACTAAGGCCGACTTTTACCTTAAAGATCAAGGTCCGTGAATGAAATGTCCTCTACTCGGTAGTAGTAGGAACAAGATGTAACTGATTCATCTGTGCCAACGAGAAGGGGCACTTCACCTGATCACTCTGAATCCGCCGATCAGGAAGAGAGAAAGGGAGAGGTTTTTTCTTTAAATAAAGCGGAAGCTCGTTTCTGGCCTCTTTGGCAGTAGCTAATCTGAATTCGTAACCCGCCATCTTTGGGAAGGATTTGTCAGATCTTTTCTAGGCAATGGAGCGATCGACACTCGCGCGTAAGTTTTAAGAAGTGGTAAGCGCAAGGACAAGTTGATTCATAAAGGGGAATTGGAGTAGCCTAGCCTAGTTCTTGTGTTTTCCTTAGCGGTATAGTACGACACATGGGAAATCACAATCAGAGAGGAGTAAAGATACGATAGATCCGCAGGAAATAGCGAAGTACATGAATTCTCTATTTCTTTCCTTAGCTGAGAGAGAGGGAGCAAACTCTCGACATGTAGGCATATCTTGTTGAATCAGTCTTTTTCTCCTCATCGCGTATAAGGGGAATCGAACCCCTCCGCTGCTAGCGGGCAGATGTATAATGTACTACTTCGATCCAACAACTTGTCAGGAGTAGGTTTGGCTTGGGAAAAACCCGTGGATGAGTGATAAGTTGGTATTTTACCAACTTATCTCCTCTTAATATTTAAACTTTTGCATAATTTTGGTAGGAAACTAGGAAATTTTCTGAGGTTTATTGGCAATTTTCAGGTGTCATGTGATTTGGAGAAGAAATGGAAGAAATCAAGTCAAAATGTGCCAAAATGCTGAAAATTGACTGATGCCTGAAACTCTTCGCGATCACAATGATTGGAACGCGATCGCAGAAGGCTGGAAAAACAAACATCGCGATCACAATGCTGTTTACGCGATCGCATAGAAGGAATGGTCCCAGACCTGGGAATGCTCTACGCAACCGCAGATGTGGGTATGCGATCGCAAAGGTTCTGAAGATGACTCTACGCAATCGCAATCAATTGTACGCGATCGCGATGCATTAAATCTGGGCGAAATCTGGGCAGAAATGGAATTTCACGTTTTTAATCCCCAAACCATTTTTATACACGATCAAGCAAATATCTGAACATCTTTGGCTTATTTTCAGTTCTATAGACTAGAGAAGAACAAGTATTGAAGCTAGGGTTTTGCACACACACTTGGGTCTTGAAGATTTCAAGCTTGTGGTTAAGGATTTCTTACCCATTTATGTTTATTTCTTCATTTTCTTGCTTTGTATTGAATATTTAAGTGTGAAGTATTTATTTCCAACACTTGAATCTTGTTTACGGAAATACTCATATTTACAGTGTGGATTAAATACCTTGTTGTGCTTATGTATTGAATGTTTTTTATCCTTTTATGAAGTGAGTTATTGTTATTTTAATTATTCTTGTTCTTTAATATTTCCAAAGGGATTAGCTAACCCTAGGACTCGCCCATTAACTCCGAATTAATTTTGGAAAAGATAATTTGGGGTTGAGAAAGATTAATGAACAAGAAATTGAGGCGTTAACCCTCATTTTATAAATTCTACCTAGGGATAGGATTGAACTACTTGTAGCCATTCCGGGTGTGCTTAATCTCTTAATTTTTTTAGGGATAATTCAATTAGGAAGCCTTGTTAGTCTTCGAAAGAAGCTAATTAAGAATTATTATCCGTGGCTAATTAACATAAACTCGCTCATATTTGTAAAATCATGAAATACATTGGATCGTTACTTGAGTGTTATTCCCGATGCAACCATACTTGTAGCCATTGATCATTTTACTTGCTTTCTAGGTTAGTTTACATTTCCGCATTTAGATATAAACATTTTCAAAACCAATTCTTAGTGTTTGGCATTGCGCGATAAGCGATAATTTTCTAGCGATAATTTTCTTACATTCCTAATCGCCTACATATTGTTCTCTGTGGGATTCGACCCCGACTCATAGTTTGGTAAATTATATTGCATGCGACCGTGTCCATTTACTTTTTAGTAGTGGATTTGGACGTCATCAATGAGCGAGAATATACGAATATTTTGTTTAGATGGTTTCCCCTTAGATTCTTTTTTGTTAAAATGAATGGGGATAGGTGTCTGCATTTTTTGAGAATCCGGATTGTACAACCAAGAATGTGGGTGAATTCTCGGCCATCTACCGTGGCCTTATGTTGGCATGGGGTTTGGGTTACAAGCAGGTCATTCTTGAAACTGATTTTGAATATTGTTTGCATGTTGTGATTCATTTGATTTCCTCTAATCACCCTCAAGCACAACTGATCCAAGCTTGCTGGTCTTGTTCAAATGGATTGGCAGTGCTTTTGTAAGCATACTCATAGAGAAGAGAGAAGGTAAGATCACGGCCGATTGGTTGGCATCTGAAGCTCTAAAGCAGCCGCCAGGTCATCAACAGCTTTTGACCTGTCTGCCTGGACATAAGATACCTAAAGAAGAATAAAGAAAAGGAAAACATTATTGTAAATGGCACGAGAAATGGACTCACTCTACAAATAATTGTGTAAATTTCGGGAATCCGATTCAAGATTACTTGGACAAAGGTTTGTTCCGGATAGCAGACCGACCAATGGGAATCGAGACATCACCATTTGCGGGAGCAGTAGAGATCAATATGATGTCTGCTGACCTAAGGAAGTTGTCTGACCCACAGAAAGAGTTGGAGGCGGCTGAGCACATCCCACAAGAGTCAAGCCCAGAAAGTGTGGCAAGTCATTCGCCAAGGCCATTACCAACAACAGGATTATGTTTGAGATGTCAACTTGAAATCTCGATGAATCGAGGAGAAAAGCATCTACCCTTTTGAAAAAGGATGGAATGACGACTTGTGGTATGAGAGCCTTTAGCACAAGAGCGAAGGATGACGACTGATTTAATTGCCCTCTCTACTCCATTGATTGAATATAGTTGCGTGAAGCACCATAAGTGCTAACTTGATCTAAGGAAGGAGGGGGAACACGAAAGCAATGCTATTCCGGGGCGTCAAGTGTCTGTAGGCCTATCAGCCGTAAAGTACGCATAAGCGGGAATAGGCTAAAAGGACGGTTATAAGGCATCTAAAGGGTATGTTTTCGGCTGGTCATAACCAGAACTCTTAGGTTTGGGGTCCTCCCTTAGCCCAGTACTTAATAAAGAGAGGCAAGGCGAACTTCTTCTACGTCGAATTCACGAAAATAATCATATGAGAAATCGTCTGGTTAAGAGTTCCCTAGCTAGACGATTTTCCACGTGGAATGAATTATGAAAATAGTATGGCAAAATGGTATGATTATACGACTAGAGAACAAATAACCAGGAAAGAAAGGGAGAACCGACCGGGGCCTTGCCCTTACTTTAGCTTTAGGAAGAAATCCAGACTTTGGAGCTCAGCTTAGGGATCAAATTTCGATATCGGAAGATCAGGCCCATCACTTCTTCTTGACTTCGATGATTTTCGTGCATGAAGATCATCGAAGGTTGGAGAAAGAGATAGAAAGCTGACTAGAGTAGGGGGTAGAGGGGCTGTGTATATCTATTCAATCGGGGTGATAGCTCGACTAGGCAAATGGGAGAAAGATCAAATCGCGCGGGAGATGGGGTCCCACCCATCATATATATTCCAAGTCAAGGTCTTGTTCGGATATTGATCGTAGCAAGCGTCACTTTCTTCATTGGATGGATTCAGGCTTGCTTGTCTCGCTCTCATATTGGAATGCTAGGTTTGGAACCCTTTAGGAATTGAATCGCTAGAAAGATCTTTTCTTTCGTTTAAAACCAAGTGGACCCTAACCAAAGCTTTGATCGCTGTGCTTCCCCCTTATTGTTAGTCCTTTTACCATACACCACTTCGAATGCTTACTTCACCCCTTACTTAGCATAGGCCAATTCACATCATTTTTATTGGCAAACTCAGCAGTTGGAAGAACTTATCCCCCTTGCTCGGTCTCCCTTGCACTAAGCTCTTCAGCATGTCTTCCAGTAAACCGATGACTGGAGTTTGGCTGTCCTGAGTGATAAGCACTACTAAACCTCAGTTCAGTGCCTAATTTCTTCCATAGCACCCTCTATTAGAGGGTAGACTGCTATCTTCACTAGGCGTAATGCTCCTCCTTCGTATAAGGTGTGCTTTTTCACCACCTAATGATGATCAAATCACGATCATGGGGTTGCTCGGTTCTAATTCCATATGCAAAATAGAATGGAAATCAAGACCCCAAAGCTTCTTTAGTTCCAGATGATGCTGATCCAATCTCATCTCCTAAGCTATACCTATAACTTATGCAAATTTTTATTTTCCCGACTTAGTTAATAAATGTGGCGAGATGAAGACCCTAATTTGGACCCTCGTGATCGAGCTTATGATTGTAAAGAACGCGAAGCCATAGTCAAACGATCCAAACCGTGTTGAGAGCGCCGAAGCTTATCCACCTAAAACACTCACTTCAACTCCTATCCTGCACTGGAAGCTGTAGCCGGAAGCTTCACTGTGGAGGCTGGCGGTCAGATGGAGCTGATTAGATCCACAGCCGAGATGGGGCCATCCCTGGAGTCAAAGAGTTATCACTCATTGTATCATTGATGCGGACGGGGCTTCCTCGCATCATACCATCGTTTCATTGAAAGATGATTCCATGTCGTGATGCAAAGGCTGACCAGTTCCGCTTTATCTCTCTTGGTTTTCGATATCGCGAGTAGTCCATTTATATCGTAAGATAAGTATAGCTACCTTCGAGTCGATCTTTGAGAGATGTAGCTCCTACTACGTTGTTCAGTCTATTTGAAGTGAATTAACTACACCTTTTCATCACCTACAAAGGACATATCTTTCGTGGATCTCGGAGATCCCTCTTTCTCGGGGTATTTCCTGGGTCAAGTATTCCGCTTCTTCTATCAGGAATTCAGTAGAGTGGCATTGAAAGAAGCAAGCCTACTCTTCTTCATGTGTAATGCTTTCTTTAAGGATATCTTTCTTTTCGTAAGCCCACAAGGGATTTCACCAGGGTAAATTCCAATCTAATTATTAAAGAAATAATTATGACTAATCGTAAGAGGAACTATTCTACATGTAATATTCAGAATAGAGCTCTGATACTACTCTAATGTAAGCAAAAATCCCGAGAAAATGTATCTAGAAGAGCTTGAGGATTTTAAGTTACCTTTAGGGCTAGTTAGGTAAAACCTTATATACGCAATTATCAAATCGATCTTTGAAGGACACGATGGAACTTTCCTCCTTGACATCAGTTTAGGAATATTTTCATCTGGGATTGGAACGACCTATGTTGTAACGGAGGAGAGAAGGTGAACCAGCTTCCTTTGGTCGCCTCTCCCGTCTGGTTGAGTAGCTTTCGCTCCTTCCTACTTACTTTATTATAATATAAGCTTAAGTTGCTACGTGGACTATTGGGAGCTTTCGGAAATCACTTAGCAAGTCTTCATCATAGGAGGAGGGAAGAACAAGGGAGAAGATCTTATTTAAAAGAAGACGATTCCAAAAGAAAGTCAAACCGGGGAATATGATGCCTTAAAGGTAAATAAGAAAGATCCTGAATAAAAAAGAAAATACCTGCCTTTCTAATGAGATGTGTTCTATCTAGGGCTAGCTGAACTAAGCCTCATCAGAGGAGGAAAGATTTGTTGTTTTCATACTTCTTCTTCCTGCTACGCCCTTGATTTCCCACCGCTCCGTGGGGGGCCTTTTCTTCTCACTTGAGAGATGTGATTTGAAAGAAAAGAAGAGGTTCTGTCAGTTAATCACCATCTTTTATTCTAATGAAGTAGATCCCATCTGCTAACTATAACTCAACTCCAAGGGAATAATGAAAAGCAAAAAAATCCTCTACTCGAACGTCATTGTTGATATGATCTTTTCTTTCCTGGGCATGGGCGAGACAAAGTCTTCTTAGTTTTCCGCTTTTTCGGAGATATTATAAGAAGGAATACCTGTCTCAAGGTAAAGAGGAGTTCCCGACTCAAGTGAAATGATACCGGCGCAAAGTAATTCAATTCTTTAGTTTGTGGCAGAGAGTTTTAGAAGACTCTCGAATATTAAGGTCACTTCTTAACAAAGCGATCTTGATAGCCGCTGGCGTACTAAGGAGATATGTATTGGAGCTTACCTATTTGCTCTTATGGTAATGAGGACGGCCCGATGTTCGGGGATGTTGCATTGCGCTTTCTATTGAATGTAGTGTGCATCCTCGCTTCAGAGGGCTTGTGGCGAAGAATTTAACCATTACTCACTTTGTGTACCCATCTTTCTGACACGCTCCTAGGGTATCATAATCCCCTCTTTTCATCGAAAAACTTATATACATACAAGAGGGATGATTATAGTGATTGTGTTAGTTCAGATCTATCTTTCCTTCGGAACCTTGGCAAAGGTTGTTTGCCTTGCCAAAAACGATATGTTCTCTAGCATTATCACTCAAGTCTTGGACTTGGATTCTGTGTTGTCTTTGATTTCTGATATTAAGGTAGTCTAATCAAACCAACTGAAGTACCTAATCTATCCTTTAGCACATTACCCATTCCATATATAAGGGGTCCTTACAAGAAGTCCCTAGACTAGGGAGATCAAACATCTCCTCGGGAATAAGACGTAACTCCTGGGGTTTCTTTTATAATAAAAAAACCAAGATCCCCTTCTAATATGGGCTCAAAGGCCGACCTCTTCTGAGCCAAAGCTAAAAAAGGAAGTCAGAGCTTGGTCCACATCGAGAAAAAACACTCGTAATGAACGGATCTCCTATGGTCGAGCCTGCCAAGGACACGGAACCCAACACCACCTACCCGAGCCAAGGTACTCAACCTTTGGAAAGGGTCTTTAATGTGAATTGCAAACAACCCCCAAGGGTGGTATGATTGAAACATAGTTTGAATAGGGGCACAAATCTAGAGCTGTGGTATGGAAAATAGATAAGAAAAAAAAAACCTCATCTCTTTACTTAGTAAGAGTCATTCTTTTACTCTTTCTATCTGCATAACTGCTTTCTATGATGAGTAGTGCCCATCACTTGCCTCTCTGTACCCTGTATGAAGGAGCATCCACTGCGCCTACTAGTGGGTATGATTAAAGTAAAGAGCGGGTCTGTTAGAAAAAAGGACCATATCTGTATCTATCTCTCTTACTCGAACTAGCCACCCCTAGGGAACCGTCTCTCCTTTTACCCTGCAATGAAGGGCGATGGCTTAGCCTTGCCTCTAGATAGAAGAAATAGAAAAAATTCCTTTGAAGGGCTTAATGAATAAAAGAAGATAGCCGCAGACAGAAGTAGCAGCTATTGCTATTTCATTCCCTCCCACTCTTTTAGCTCTGGTCGTACACGCTCTTCTTCCAATAGGAGTTATTCTTTGCCTTGACGCTGTGAGAGCTTCCGGTCCTTGAGTATGAGTACTCCTATCCGCTCTTGGGTTCATAACTGGTCCTGCTGAATTAGTTGCACATGAGTACGGTCTTCTGGGGGTCGGGGTTCCCTTTACCAGGATTTCCCCTTGGCAGATAGAGCGGAAATAGAAAGCGATATATCCGCTGCTATTATCTGCTCTTAGGTTGCAGTTGCTCTTTGAGTTCTCTCTTTCTTTCTCTATGGGTCTTCCTAGGCCGTTAGATCAAGATAAGAAAGGTATTAGATAGATGTCTTCTTCTTTACTGAGGGAGTAGGTATGGGGCGCCCTTACTTTTTGAATGGGTTACCTTAGGCATTTCTAACTAATCCACTATGTCCGCTATCGAATAGCCTAGGAAAGATTGTGAGGCTTCCCTTCCCTTACTCTAGGGCTTTTCTTCTCTTCTTCTCTAAGGGCAGAAAGCCATCTTCTCCTGTAATCTGTCTCTCAATAAGAAGCTTTCTTTTGATCCGGGTTAATCTCGTCTTCTTGAAGAATTACAGATTCCTAAACCTAGTAAGGGAAAGCGATTCTACTCCAATTGCATTCATCAGTCGGATGAGAGTGAGAATAGAAAGGAATCCGGGAGGAAGAATGGAGTACAGCATTACCTCTAGAGTATAACTCGGAGCCTTCATTTCGTAAACCCTACTCCTGCGCCCCTCAATCCCATATCTACTACTTAGTCAAGCCCTTAACTACTTCTATATCTTAGAACAACCCTGCTCTCTGATCGACGTTTTATAGTCTGCATATCTATGGAAAGAGGAAGCTAGGAGAGGATTCTAAACAATTCTATCAAGCCGAACAACAAAAAGAAAAAGATAGAATACCTTTCATAGCTAGCCTAGCGTGCTAGAAACCTATAGGGAACAAGAGCCAGATCGAAGACATTACTTTCATTCTTTTTTACCCCTCTCTTCTTAGCTGCTCCTCTTTCTAGGGATCTAATGGTCGTAGACCACCTTCATGTGACTATGTTGAAGAATTCGTTCCCCCCTTTGAGTTCTCGAGTGAAAGGGTCCAAGCCATAGGAAAATATCCAGCTTCTCTCGCAACATATCTAGTTTATCCTGAAGCAGCATTTCTCAATGTAGCATTCCCATAAGTAGAGGATGAAACCCTTGCTTGTTTATCCCGACGAGGGTTTATGAATCACTCAAACGAGCCTTTCTAGCCGCATCTGAATCGGCATCCCTATCCATATGTTTATGCGCAGGGGCATCCAAATCCGAAACTATAGAATCTATTGGGGAATCCCCATCCGCACCTGAATTGGCTAATTCTAGTATAGTGGGTCTTGTTCCGATGCGGGAAAATTTTTTTTAAAGGGCATCTCAGTGAAAGAGGACTGAGAACCATAAGGCGATCGCCAAAACGCTAGCACAAACTGCTCCCACAGACACACATGTTAAGGGGGTGTGAGGACAACCAGGCCACCACTTTTTCTAGATGTAGGTCCAGACGACCCAAGAGCCCGCCACTAGTACCCAACCCTTAAGAGGCTAAGGTCTAAGGGGCTACCGCAAGAAGTCAGCTTCACCTGTAACCTTAAGAAATACAAAAAGTTACCCAAAATTCCTAGCAAGGACTTTGCCTGCTATTCATTCCTAAATCCCTTTCATCCTTAACTAGCTAACTCGATGGGACGTCAACAACGGGAATGCTGCATGCAAGACCTGGGCCTGGTTCACACAGTCAAGCAGCAAAGACCTCTTTCTCTTCGGGAGCTTTCGTAACGGCTATAAAGAATGGGTCTTTCCCCTCGTGAAAGGCTATTGGGATCGATCCATTCAACCCTCCTTGGCGTGGAAGGTCGCAAGAGAAAAGAAAACTTTTCTTCTTAGCAGCTTTTCCAACCTACCCGAGGTAAGGAAGTAAAGCAACCAATAGCCTTTTTACCTACTATGCCTTTCACCGGGTGAGCAAAAAGTAGTTACCTTTAGCCCGGTCTTCCTTATTAATTATTGATAAGGCACATGGGAAGCATCATCCTTATAAGACTGTTGCTAAACAAAAACAATTCTTTTTCACATTTAACCATCAGAGGAAAACTTGAGCGATCAAAGCTACTCCCTCTTCCACTGCTGACTATGAACAGTTGACAGCTAATGATTTCTACTTTACTAAGTCAGTTCAGTAAGTTAAGGTCCATGCTTGAAACGAAAAAAGAGAAAGGGGAAGGGGTCGCCCAAAGGTGTGGAGATAAGGTGGAAGATAAAAAAGCTATATTCATAATAATAAAGAGAATCAATTCAAATTCATATTAGAAAATGGGATTATCAACTATACTTGACTAGAAAAACCAGCTAATCTACTCTCCTTTTTTTGGTCTCACCCCTATAACTTGATAAATCATAAGAGAAGAAGAAATCATTGCGTAGAAAGTCTTGCTTACTATCTCCTCCATCTAAGTTATGTAAGAGGAAAAGAGCTAAAATCTTACTTTTAGGTAGTGGCCTAAGCGTTAAGAAGCTTCAATCATGCTACTCAGACTATATGCTTAACACATGCAAGTCGAACCTTGGTTTACGGAGTTCGAAAGAGAAGCGGAAGAAGCGAGTTAGAGGAATTGGTTAACTCATCAGGCTCACGACCTGAAGATTGCAGGTTCGAATCCTGTCCCCGCCTAATCAGTGGAACATTGTTCACCGGGATAGAAGGCCGGTCCCAACCCGTCTACAAAATGGGGCTAGTGTTCAGTCTTGGTTGGTTCCACCTCTTTGCAGGGTGATGACACCAGTAGCTGTTACACACAGATGACCATTTGTTAGACTATTGAATTCCAACTTAGAGCTCCTCTCCTTACAGTCAAGTGGCTTTCACTTCTTCTACTCTTAACTACCGTGTGCCTATTTTCCACTTTTCACAATAAAAGTCAAAGGTTTGTTGGTGGCAAGATCGGCATGCCTTCTAGTTGTAGTTGACTTTAAGCGCACTTGAGCTACCCATAGTCTTCTATTAACGGGCTTGCACTCAATAGTCAATCAATTCATTTTTCCGCTTTCTATCGCACGCTTCAACTATTTGTTTATATAGTTTGTGAAATCTAACTAATGAAAAGTGCCTATGAATTAGTTCCAAGAAAGCGGCCGTTCACGTCAGGAATAGAGGCCGTTAAAGATGTACTTGCTTTTCCTTTTTTTTTTGTCGAGATTGGGTTGGTGTTCAGTGTACTGCTTGTGTAGCCTATACTTTGCAAGCCTACATAGGGTACAAGATCGAAAAAGAATGCATTGGATGGATGCCCAGGCATTAAGAAGGAAGGACGCATTCAGAGGTGAAAGGCCTTAGGGAGATACCGTCTGTGATCCATGGATCTCCAATAGGGAAACTGTATCCAAGCTCCATGGCTAGTCTGTGCTCTTTGGACTTTTCAAACATAGCAAGCTGAAACATCTTAGTAGCTAAAGGAAGGGAAATCAACCGAGACCCCGTTAGTAGCGGCAAGAGAGAGTGGATTGGGGGTTTGAAGAAAAACAAACACGAAGCTTCATTTCTCAGCAAAGTGTTCACTTCTTTTTCGCTAGGTTTCATTCGATTTTATGTGGATAGGATGATGGGAAAACCAGCAAGCTACAGCTTCAAAGCTTACCTTATTTAGAAAATGAGTAAGGGCTTTTTTTTATAGATATTGAGGTTGAGTAAGAGGGCGGATCTTGAAGAGCGATGGGAGTCGTGCTGGCCTAGTAACATTTTTCAGCAGTAAGTTACGGTCTAACGACCCCCTAACCTAGGTTGGGGCGAAAACTCCAAAATCCAAAATGTTGGTTAGGGTTCCAAACCTTTCTCTAATAATAAGGTAAGATTTCAAGCTGCCGCCCTTTAAAGGAGCGGGCGCAGTGAACTGTAATTGTGAAAAGATTGGAAAATCTGGCCAAAGAAGGTGATAGCCCTGTAGATTCGTTCCTATGGTTTGATCCTTCCCAGTAAAATGCGGCATGTTCGAATTCTGATAGCGTACAAGTACTACGAGGGAAATGTTAAAGAACCCTATTTAGGGAGTGCAATAGAGAACCTAAGATCCGATGCGAGTAATCAGTCGAAGGAGTGGAGCTTAGAGCCATTACTTTATGTAAACCGCACTCACTCTAACGGCGTACCTTTTGCATGATGGGTCAGCGAGGAAATGGGAACAACGGCTTAAGCCATTAGGTGTAGGTGCTTTCCAGAGGTGGAATCTTCTAGTTCTTCCTATTTGACCCGAAACCGAATGATCTAGCCATAAGCAGGTTGAAGAGATCTCTAACAGGCTTTGGAGGACCGAACCCACGTATGTGGCAAAATACGGGGATGACTTGTGACAAGGGGTGAAAGGCCAACCAAGATCGGATACAGCTGGTTTTCTGCGAAATATATTTCAGTAAAGCGTATGATGTCGATGGCCCGAGCTAGAGCACTCAATGGGCTAGGGTGGCCTCATTTCGCTTTACCAACCCTAGGGAAACTCCAAATACATGCCTAGATCATTTGTACAGACAAACTTTTTGGGTGCAATGATCCAAAGTCTAGAGGGAAACAACCCAGATCATACGCTAAGGTCCCTAAGCAATAACTTAGTGGAAAAGGAACTAATCGAGCGATGACAACCAGGAGGTGGGCTTGGAAGCAACCATCCTTTAAAGAAAGCGTACTAGCTCACTGGTCTAGCTCCATGGCACCAAAAATGTATTAGGGCTCAAGTGATTCACCAAAGCGACGAGACCTTGAAAGCTGTTTTTCAATTGTCAGTAGCGGAACGTTCTGTCAATCGGGGAAGATTTTTGGTGACAAGACTTAGAGATATCAGAAGTGAGAATGTTGACATGAGTAACGGAAAAATCCTGTGAAAAACACAATCGCCTTGTTGTTGAATGTTTTCTGCATTCAGTCAATCTACGTAGAGTGAATCGGTCCCTAAGGAACCCCCGAAAGGGCTGCCGTCCGATGGGTACACGAAAGTGATGAAGTTGCTTTGACTACAGAACTATGCCTGTCTGTTGGAGCGAATTGGATGATCGAGCCGAGGGCTGCCCCCTCTTCCCCTCACTCTTCTTTCCCTGATATGAACCTTGAGTCATCAAAGCCTTTCTGACTCGGCCTGGCCCGGTCGCCCTATGCGATTGGCACTTCAAAAGGAAAAACCCTCAGTCGTAGTTTGGCGACCTATTTTTAGTAGGGGCCTTTAGTCTTTTGATTAGAATAGGGGTCGTGAGAGAGCAGAGCGTACCGCCCTACCATAGTCACTAGTATGTTTATAGTTGCGACTGTTGTCATAGTCAACAAGGTTGAAACTTCCAGGAAAAACTTCGAATTGGGATGTCGATCCTCTCGGTGAACTGACCGTACCCCAAACCGACACAAGTGAACAAGTAGAGTATACTAGGGCGCTTGAGAGAACCATGTCGAAAGAACTCGGCAAAATGACCCTGTAACTTTGGGAGAAGGGGTGCTCTCCTATCCTTTGATTAGGAAAGTAGCACATACCAGGGGGTAGCGACTGTTTATAAAAAACACAGGACTCTGCTAAGTGGTAACACGATGTATAGAGTCTAACACCTGCTAGGTGCTGGAAGATCGGAAGGAGAAGTGTTATAATCTTTGAATGAAAGCCTCGGTAAAAGGCGGCAGTAACTTTAACTGTCCTAAGGTAGCGAAATTGCTTGTCGCATAAGTAGCGACCTGTACGAATGGCGTAAAGATTGCCCCGCTGTCTCCGACATGGACCCTGTGAAATTGAATTCTCCGTTAAGATGCGGAATACCAACGGCTAGACGGTAAGAACCCGTGCACCTTAACTACAGCTTTGCAGTGACAACCTTAATCGAATGTGTAGGATAGGTGGGAGGTGGTGACACACAACGAACAATCCTGAAAGACCACTCTTTCATCTAAGGATGCCTAACCGCCGCACCGATCATTCAGGGGGAGGCGGGATACTGCGAGGTGGGTAGTTTATCTTTGGCGGATGCCTCCTAAAGAGTAACAACGGTGTTCGAAGTTAGGCTCAAGCTAAGATTCTGCTCGTGAGCGTAATGGTATAAGCCTGCCTGACTGTGGGACCGACTGGTCGAACATAGATGAAATTCGGCCATAGTGATTCGGGAGTCCCGTGTGGAAGGGCTCTCGCTCAATGGATCAAAGGTACGCCGGGGATAATAGGCTAATGACTCCCAAGAGCTCTTATCGACGAAGTCATTTGGCACCTCGATGTCGACTCATCACATCCTGGGGTTGAAGAAGGTCCCAAGGGTTCAGTCATTTGCCGATTCAAGTGGTACGTGAGTTGGGTTTAGAACATCGTGAGACAGTTCGGTTCCTATCTACCGTTGGTGTTAAAGGGAGAACTGCGAGGAGCCAACCCTAGTACGAGAGGACTGGGTTGGGCTAACCTATGGTGTATCGGTTGTTATGCCAATAGCAGCACTGGGCAGCTAAGTTGGTATGGAAGAACTGTTGCGCCGTGGGAAATCCTTCTCTATACAAGTTCTCGGACAAGGTTTTTGAACAGAACTTCGATAGGCGAGAGGTGTAAGCACCGCAAGGTATGAAGCGATCTCGTACTAAATGAAACGGCTTTCACTTTCCATAACAAAAATAAAAGAAAGTCAACCTATTCCTAAAATGCAGATGCGATCATGAATCGAACCAGATCGAAACATTCAGCTGTCGACGGACTTGTGGTCAGTCTTGCTACCTCTTTAGTTGCCGCCTCCAACATGCTCATTTGCAATTACTACCACAAGAAAGTCGCCCCTATCTCTAAAGGGGCTTATGCACTCCACGGCTTTCTTATGTTATGGGGTCTCGAAGACTGAATTTAGCTGCCAACCCTAGTTAGCAAGCTGAAAAACTTTCTCAAGAACATGGAGAGCGGGGTCTCTTTAACCTGGCAAAATATAGATAAAAAAATGAAAAGATGGTGGGGGGGGGGGTCGTGGTCTATGCTAAAGTTTTTATCTTAGATAGAATGAATGGAAAAGGGGTGCTTGTGTTGTGGTTTTCTTAGTTACAAGAACTTTTTTTTGAGAAAAGGTCCCCTCATTCAGTATCATGATTGGGTCGACCAGGCCAGATCATGAGTGAATAGAAAAAAAATTGTACATAGCTGTTCCAGCTGAAATACTAGGAATAATTCTACCACTTCTACTAGGAGTAGCCTTTTTAGTGCTAGTTGAACGGAAAGTAATGGCTTTTGTGCAACATCGAAAGTGTCCTGATGTAGTGAGATCGTTTGGATTGTTACAACCTCCAACAGATGGTTTGAAATTGATTCTATAAGAACCTATTTCACCAAGTAGTGCTAATTTTTCCCTTTTTAGAATGGCTCCAGTGGCTACATTTATGTTATGTCAGGTCGCTCGGGCCGTTGTACCTTTTGATTATGGTATGGTGTTGTCAGATCCGAATATAGGGCTACTTCATTTGTTTGCCATATCTTTGCTAGGTGTTTATGGAATTATTATAGCAGGTTGGTCTAATAATTAGGGGGCTGCCGTTCGGTCGCCTATGATACTGGGACCAATAGGTTCAAAATGGGTTTGTGCTGCAGGTGTTGAACGATCTACTCTACACAGGTGTGGTCTTACAGGGCTAGGGATCACAAAACCCTTTCTTTCATTTATCAATTGGGCCCTACCCTGATCGGTCACTTTTTTGGGCCGGGATCGATAAGTGGAAGTCATAAAAAAGAAATCTTTCTCTTTGCACCTTATATCAAAAGGAAGGGTTGCTTGTCATGCTGGCCTATATATAATAATAAGAAATTTCTTTTTATTTTATATTGTTATATAATTATAAGAAAAATGGAAAGATTCGCTTTCTTTTAACCGGCTCCTTCTTCTTTGTCAACGCTACTAAGGACCTATAGGTTTACCTACTTTACTTATTAAAGATAATGAGAATGGGTTATTCAAACAAAAAAGAAAAGGCCCTACTTAGTTTACTGACAATGACAAAGGCTTGCGAAACTAAGTAGGGCCTGAGGCCCCCTACGAATCCATAAATCTGAGGAGCATGCCGCAATAAAAGGATGGTCCCCTATGCATTTCTTTTTTTCCTTAAGGGAAAAAAGGGTACCCCCATCATAGTGAACTCTCCTTGTGATCGGGATGAGGTAGATGCCTCCCAGCTGGGGGGCTGATCGAATCGGAGTTTCCTTAGGTAGCCCCCGACCTACAGTTATCCTTAAACTTTCGTGCTTGGTGGAGAAGAAGCAAACAAAAGTACGCTCGCTTGCTGTCTTGTTCTCTATCGCAAACTGGGATCGCTCGCCAACTAGGTCAGATTGGAGCAAGATTTTATGAGAACATATTCCCCATATTCGGGGACAAGGGGTGGAACGACCTCTCGATCTACTTACTGCAGCCCAGGAAGGAAAACGTCATCTAGGCATTCCCTGTTGGTCCGATCTCCCTTACGCCTAGGACGTTGTATGGGCCAAGAGCCATAGTTAGTTGCTATTTCCATTTGGTTGTTTCTTACTCGTTATTGATACCGGCAAGACCCATCCAGATGATGTCCGCTGGTTGGTAGTGAGAGGACTCTTAGTACCTGCATACCCAAAAGAGGGCGCTGGTTAAAAAACAATCATTTGATTTTCTTTCTTGCTCTTCCTTAGCATCGGGAAATGAGTCTATCTATCTACCTAGCTTTGGTAGATTTCCCCCAATGCAATCCACAAAAATTCCACGAATCCCTAGGTGGATAAGTCCGACGACTCAACAGTATTGTGGAATTGAGTTTCTTGTCTGGTGCATCTGATCTATAGTTAGGGGCCAATACATACCAAAAGGTTCGAAGAAGGAAGGCACATAAGAGTATATAACCATCCTACCCTTCTGTATAACCTATTCACATTAGTGAAGCGGTTGGATGCATAAGGGAAGTGCACGTTTGTGAGACCTTAGTCGGGATGCATAGGTGAGTCAACCTACAAGCACGGAAGAGCATGGTACCGCTACCCCTCTCTAAGTAAAGGTAAGATTCTTAGCCCTGTAGATGACTCCATCTAAAATACAATAGGGACAGCCATTTTCGGCAGCTTGTTTCGTATCTTGAAGAAAGAGTAGGCTTAAGTAATGTAATAGGGGTCAAGTCAATAATAGCTATGCTATTGCCCTACTGATTTAAGGCCTCCGCCCGATCCCGAATGCACATTTTTTTGGGTTTATCTTCAATTGATGTTTTCTTAACCTTTCGAAGACCTTGCGTAAAGTTTTGATGTGGTCGGTCCTTTTTTTTTTGAAAAGATTACCAAATCGTCCACGTAAGGCTCACATATCTTATGTAGGAGGTCACTGATAATATGTGCCATCACTCTTTGATATGTTGCACTTTCTTTTTCTTTTTTTGGGCATATCATAGTAAGGAAAGGAAGTGAGGGCACTCATTCGAATCAAATAGCTAAACTAACTATAACTCCTATTTTTCTGCTTTAAGAGAAGCCTTCTAGCTCGTTTTAAAGCGTTTAAGAGAGAGATAGGACATTCTAAAGATAGTTGTTGAGGAAGCATCTGATTTCTAACTACGAGTCTATTTTCAAGCTAACTGAATGCCTATTTGCTGCTAGTTCTGTTCCACTATATGCTCTGACTACTCTCGTTGCCGGTGTGACAGTCTGAGTAGACAGTGCTCTCTTTCCTGTTATTTTTGGGGTTCATAACCGGTGCTATTGAATTTGCAATTAAAGGAATATCACCAGTTCTTGGAATAATAGCTCTTGGACTTCATGGCTTTGAGGGAGGTTTAGCCTAGCCCTAAGCCTTTTCGGAATAAAATGCTTCTTTGACAGAGCTTCAAGCAAGAAGGAGGAAGGCCCTCTTTTCGCCAATGGATCACTTAGTCGGAATAAGCGGGCTTAGATTGATGCAGAATAAGCCATTTTTCCCTTATTTCCATGGAAATGTGTCGAAGGATCACATTTAGAGCTGTGGGACTTGAAGGAATAGAATGCCCCGTTAGAATGGGCAGGGACAGTCGATCATTGGCTTAATTTCCTGGGGGACTCTAGTAAAAAAAATTCTCGATATTTCGTCGTGAAAGTGTCACATTTAGATTGTTCTTATTAAAGTAAAGAGCCGAATAGACAAAGGGTTTACATGACCACTCGCTTTGGAAGATGCCATAGTATAAGAATAAGGCCTTTGTTTGCAAAGATGACTTTCCCGCTTTCCTTTGTAAGGGAGGTTTGTGCACATGAATTAATAGTCAAAGTATAAGGAAGATAGCATAGAGCATAGAATGAGATTGATGCTTCGAATGCCCAATTTTCAGGGGTTGTGATAGAAGGAGCTGTGGCACTTTCGGAAGGGGGAATCAGGCTAGGCTGTCACTGTTCTAGAAGAGGAAGCGTAGCTGGCACGTTGAACCATGTATGTCAATGGTGAAAGATAGCCCTAAAGTGAGGGCCCCGGAAATAGTATTTTTCAACTGTCGATCGACGTGACAATCATTCCTGCTTGACAAAGCCTTTTTCATTCAGTCTCCCAATAAACGCAAAAGGATTTATGGTGACACGAAAGTTGTGCTCGACGCTCTCTTTCCTATTCCACTGCGCTAAGTGGTCTTTCCCTTTCTTGCTGGATGACTACTATGGAAAAAGATGACGTCTACTCCCAGTCTCTTGCCAATCCATGCTGAAGCTAGAAGAGCTATTCCTACCGCCCACCCGAAAGAGACGAGGAATACTAACCGCCATCCTGCTCGAACCTTTGCTGCCTGAGTTATATAGCTTACTGCGAGAAGGAAGGTTCAAGCTATGGCTGCCCCATGGGATGCTCATTTGAAACCTTTGTCCGGTCAATGCGAGAAAGAGAGAAGTGATGTAAACATAAGAAAGGAAGGTTTGCTTGTCAGCAGTCGGGCCAATGAGGCTCTTCTAGCTTTACCTATGTTGATACCCAATTTTTTCCTCATATTTTTAAATTGTATATATATACTTTCAAAATAGTATATTTGCATCATCATTTAGTTTATAAACCTATACAAGCATTTTACACAATTTTTGGAAGCCCTAAATTAATTTCTTTCTGCATTTTTATTGTATAAATATTCAATAATTATCCTTCAAATTATTTGTATGATGTTTTAATCATCCAAACTTATTATTTACACCAACATGCATGTTTTTAAATATTTTACTTTATTTTTTCATAATTACATTTGCATTTTTAGGCTAATTGCACATTTTTGCAATAATAGCCTATATTCACGTATAATTACATTATTTATGCAAAAATAACTTTTTATATTATTATAATGTCAAGTTATTATTTTCAATCATTTTAGTGGACAAATAATATTTTAGTTATTTATTAATTACTTTTATAAATTATTTATTGATAAAATATTGGGTATTAAAAAACTAGCCCCAATTTCTAAACATTTTTGGATCAATACACTAGCCCAATAACCCTAGCACAAACCAATAACCCCCTTTAACCCAAAACCCGATCGCAAGCCATTTAAGGTAACCCGACCCAACCCCCTTTTAATCGTGGCCGTTGATCTCTGAGATCGACGACTCATGTCTAATCCCTCCCTTTAACTAACCAAACCCCTAACCCTAACCCCATTTCCCCTTTGCCCGCCGCCTCTGTATCCTCTCATCTCCTTTCCCTCTCCCTCTCTGAAGAACCGTAAAGCCGTCGCCCTCCAAATTCTTCTCCTAATCCCACAAAATATGGGATTTGATCTTCATTTCTTACCATACTCGACCC